>NC_037671.1:138509828-138521839 GCF_003255815.1 Theropithecus gelada | reverse complement strand
GGCTAGGAAAAGGGATTCCCTTCCCCCTTGCGCTTCTCAGGTGAGGCAATGCCTCGCCCTGCTTCAGCTCTCGCTGGTCGGGCTGCAGCAGCTGACCAGTACCGATCGTCCGGCACTCCCCAGTGAGATGAACCCAGTACCTCAGTTGAAAATGCCGAAATCACCGGTCTTCTGTGTCGCTGGCGCTGGGAGTTGAAGACTGGAGCTGCTCCTATTCGGCCATCTTGCTCCGCCCCCTCTGTTTTTTCTTTTATAATATCTCTCAAATATGTCCATTTAAAATCATTGAACATCTATTATATACTAGATGTTATAAACTGAACGTTTTTGTCCCCTCCCATAAAATTCTTAAGTTGAAATTTTAATCTCCAATGTGATAGTAGTAGGAGGAGCCTTTGGGAGATAATCATGTCATGAGGGTGGAGCCCTCATGAATGAGATTAGTGCCTGTATGAAAGGGACTGCAGATTGCTTTCTTGCCCTTTTTCTGTTAGGTGAAGATACAGTGAGAAGTTGACCATGTATGAACCAAGTAGTGGGTACACATCTAACACCAAATCTCTTCATGCTTTTATCTTAGACTTCCTAGCCTTCAGAACCATGAAAAATAATGTTTGTTGTTTAACACAGTCTCTGGTGTTCTGTTGTAGCAATTTAAACTGATTAAAACACTAAGCATTTAAAAACTTTTATAATTCAGTCTTTAGAACAATTACATATGCTGATTTCATGCCCATTTTATAAGTAGAGAAAGTGAGGTTTAAGGAAGTTGGGTACCTTGCTTGAGGTCACAGAGTTTATGAGTTGTTGGGCTGGGATTCAACCCCAATTTTTCTGATTTTTGAAGTCCATGCTTTTCCCAGTAGCACATGTTTGTTTTTTTTTTTTCCACTGAATTTTACTGTAGTGATCTTCTTCATTTCGCCTATGCATGATGGCCAGAGCCTCTGAGTTTGTCCTCTCCCCTTCCAATCTCTTACTGCTTCAATCAACCCTTCTCAATGTATCTCTCTTGCCAGGTTAATTTAGCTTAAACATGTATATCCCAAAGATATAGGTCCACAAAAGCTTTTTGTTGAAACTGGCAGGAGAGAGAGTGGTGAGTTTCCAGTGGCTTCACAGAACTTCAATTTTTCTGCTTCCAGTAACATTTTCAAAAACAACAACAAAAAAGAAAGCTATAAATAATCAGAAGAGGACAAAACAGTTAAAATTTCAAGAGTACTTGAATGAGACCTCAAGTCAGGTGAAATCTAGAGAGGAATAAGATGTGGAGAAGGGACAAGCCCATGGTCCAGATGTTGCCTCCTTTCCCCGCTGCTCCTTCCTATGCACCAAGAGGAGGAGGGTCCCTCTACACAGCACAAGAGACCAGGTCTGGGAAACCTACCAACAATCCACAATGGAAACTGGAAAAGGAAACTGATGTTTTGATTAAGTGAATATCTGAAATTATTTCATTCCAAAGAAAAATATCCCAATGAAAGTGCCAAGCATTCAATATTCACAAGCAGAAAACAGATGCAACATGTGTTCAGTCTGAAACTGACTTGGGAATAACTCTCATGAAGCTTGAGTGAGTACATATTTAAACAATATAATTCATAATAGCTTTGGAGAGGTTTCATAGAGGAGACAGAGGGGTACTATACACACATTTAGCTATCCCTAGAGTATGTGCATGAACCAAATGTAATAAATATATGTCTGCTGCTTAGCTTTGCAATTTCCACATACTTTTTAAATGATGGAATCACTTACCATATAAAACACTAAAATATTTTTTAGCAATATATATACTGGTAATGTTTTTAGAACCAAATTATCAAAATAATTAACCAGTGGAAAATATTTTTTTTTCTACTTCCCTAGTTCAATCCTTTCCTGAAAAAATTTTCTACTTCCTGATTTGGAAAATGAATTTGGAGCCAAGATTTACTTTCTCTTAGAAGAAAACCTTCAACAAACCTTTCTCATCCTTTGATCCCCTTAGAAAAATGAGGCTTACCACTCTTCAGAAAACAAAATTCTTTGATAATTCATTGTTCAGTAACTTGAAAGTGTGTTTGGAGTGCAAAAATAAAATCATGGCTTTAAAGTGGTAACAGAATGGCTAAATTTTAGCTAATCTTTCATCCAAGTGGATCAAAATGTTTTAACAGGCCTGTAAAGTGCTTCCACGTGTTTCTAAGCAGAAAGCTGAGGATGGATACTAAATTGTGACATTTTACAGTTTATACTGTCATCAGTATTTTGTATGTATTTTTTACTGTTGCTGTTGTTCTTTGTTTCCACAAATGAGGTTTTTCACATTTTGAATGTGTTGTTTTAGCAACCATTCCCACATTCAAAACAAATTCACATAGAATCTATTCAACAAACATAACTGAGTGCTTGCTGTGTACAAAACACTGCACTGTGCTGTTAGGAAATTTTCCATGTGACTTAAACTTTCATATTGGTTTATTTACATGTTAATTTTATTGACTAATTTTTTGAAACAAATTTTCAACGTGATTTTCTTTATTCTAGTTCCTCACTATCCCACCATGCAATTGACCATGTACCTCTGAAGTCTCAATTAATATATATATTAAGCATTCAATAAAATAAAAAGTATGAATTCTGTTAAAAATGTGATGTAAGATTAAATATTAAGTGAAATTGGAAATACATAGTTACAGTATGTGGTCTAAGACTGCATAAACAGATATGTGAACACTAAGGTATCATGGTAGATTATATCATTGGCCCTGATTCCTCTGCCCCACTCTCCCTCCCCCGCATCTACACTCTACCACGCCACTTTGCAATGCTTTCCCATGGTAGGCACAGCATAATTCTCTACCTTAGGCTTACTCATGTGAATTGCTTAAACCAATAGAATGAGACAGAAGTGACAGTGTGCTAGCTCCAAGATTAGGCCTCAAGAAATTTTTCATGCTTCCACTTTCTCTCTTGTGTTCTTGCCATCCATGAGAAGGATATGCCAGAGCTTGAAGTTCACAGGTGCTTGAAGAGAAAATTTAGACATTTGGAGATGAGTTGCCCCAGCAAAAGTACCCTAGACAAATCTAGCCTAGAGCAGATCTCTTAGTCAACCTACAATTTGAGCCCAGTTGATAGCAGCTTGTGAGTTTGCTAGGGCTGCCATAACAAAGTATCAGAGACTATGTAAGTTAAAACAACAGACATTTATTTCCTAACAGTTCTGCAGGCTGGAGATCTAAGATCAAGGCATCAACAGGTCTGGTTTCTTCTGAGGCCTCTCTCTGTGGTTTCTAGATGGTTGTCTTTATGTTCACATGGTGTTTTCTATATGTTCAGGTTTGTGTCCAAATCTCCTCTTTGTATAAGGATACCAATCTTATTGGATTAGGACCCACCCTTATGACCTCACTTTATCTTAATTACCTCTTTAAAGACCCCATCTCTGAATACAATCACATTCTGAGATACTGGGGATTTGGATTTCAACATATGAATTTTGAGGGCCATAATTCAGTCTATAATATCAGCGAAGCTCAACCTAAGTCAGTCAATACTTAGTCCTCAGGTGTCACACAGATTCATCGGCCATAATAATAAATTAGTACTTTAAGGCTTTGTTATAAAACATTAGCTGACTTATATAGACAGTATGAAAAGGTATTTAAATAATTATTGGATGATGAGATTTTTAGTAATTAAGAATTTTTTAAGATTGTTGCTACATATTATTTTAAGCTAGTTAAATTTATTTCAGAATGTAAACTAATACTTTTTCATTACCATAAAAACAGAAAATATAGTAATATATAAAATATAGAAACAAATATCACTTATCATCCACCTCCCATCTCATTCATGGAAACTTGTGTTGGATATCTTCCAATTATTTCCTATTTACAAACACACACACACCCATACACATTTTTACACATATACCCATACATGGTTTTTTTTTTTTTTTTTTTTTTTTTTTTACAAAAGGCATTATATCAAACATATTTTAAACTGCTTCTATTTTTAAAATAAGTTTTTTGCCCAAGGATAACATTCTATGTAAATAAATATAGAGCAACATTGTCTCTTTAATGACTGCATAGTATGCCATTTTACCATAATTTACCAACTTTTTAATGATTATTATTTAGATTGTATCAATTTTTCAGAATTTTCTTGTTTTTTCTTTTTTTAATAATATATTTGGCTTTGGTACAAAGTTCAGTGAATTGAAATGAGGATGACGATAACAGCAGAACTGGTGATCTCATTTTATTAAACATTAATTCAATCAACATCTATGAGTTACCTACAATATATTTGAGTTACCTACAAAGCATATGACACTGTCTTACCAGTGACAGAAATGAAGTAGACACATGTGGTTTGAAATCTCCTCCTGCCTAGCAGGGGGAGCGGAGAGAGATGTTCCTGGGTGATCCTAAGGACTCTCCACCTTCAATCCACAAGGTTGCATATGAGATTATGAAAGAAGCTCAATGTAAATGGTCAGAAGAAACCTTTGCTTTTCAAGGTTTTCTAATTTTATAATGGATGACATTAAAATACCTTTTCTTAAGAGCACTAATTTTCTTTTTGTTTTTTCTTTTTGAATAAGAGAAAGATAAAACTCTCGTTTTCCTAGTAACAGGATATGTTTAGCAACTCTGAATATCTTCCCAAGAGCCTCCTAGGCAAGTATTTTCTGAGAAGTCTTTGGTGTAGTCTCTGTCCCTTCAACTTTGACCAGTCACCTGTCAATTGCAGCTCTGGTTTCTTTCCTGCTTTCTGCCATCTCATCTCTGTCCGTGTGGCCACAACAGGAAGTCAGTGCTGATCACACGAGGACAACCTCTACTTCTACAGCCCACCCGAACCAAGGCTGGCTGCATGGCTGCTGCCATTTGTTCTATAGTTTTGAGACCCCACCTTGGTTGTGATTTTGTGCCAGAGAATCTTTACCTCTGGATAATGCAGTGAAGACATTCTTGTATCATTTCAATTCCAGAATGCAAGGCCACCCATTGTGTTAAGTAATGAACTAAACAGAGGTATTCTTCTCTGCAAAATTGGAAACCTCATGGAAGGAAACAATATTTTTATTTGAGCACACACTGTCTGAATTCAGATCAGTGTGATCCATAAATTGTACAAACTCCATGCCAACCTACTTTCTTCACTTCCATCAGTAAATTTAGAAAGCACAGATTAGTGCAGCTATATTGAGTCTTTATTTCATTTAATGCTTTTAGCAATGCTAAGTGTTTTCAATATTAGGTTTCTAGGAAACCAATACTCATGCTGACAGATAATGTAAATGACAAGCATACTTACCACATACTTACCTCTGGATATACACTAAGTTGATCTGAGGTGCAGAAGAGTGAGACTGGGGACCAGCAGGTAAACCTATTTTCAATCAAAATGACAAAGGTCTGAGTCACGGAGTAGGATCAGATTTTATATTGAAATGTTTGTTAACAGATGAAATATAGAAAGTTGTAGATAATGTTAGTGTCATAATAACAATAATAGCAACAACAATAATCATAACTCAACCACAACGGATTATTGTATGCTTCCTGTTGCCTGATACTATGTTAAATACTTTATCTATATTAACTTGTTTCTTCTCCACAACCATATCATGAAGGCAAACACTATTACTGTTATTATTATCAGTATTATTTCCAGTTTTTAGAAGATTGAGGCACAAAGCTATTATGTGATTTAGGTTATTAAGTGACAGAGTTGAGATTTTTACCAGGCTTTTAATTACTGCATTATACTATTTACATGCATTTATCTTTCATTGTGCTTTGCTGTACTGTCAAGCTCTTATCACTTTTATAATAAAATAATGACTATAAACATTTATTTAACAGGAAGGGTGGATTTTTGGCTCAAGACTCCTTATTTGAAGAGGATCACCATTGGAGGGAGTTAAGACCCAGCACTGCCAGCGGGGACTTTTAATACCCATTACAGCTCTTGCCACATTTCCATTTTTGATTCCTTCTAAACTAATAATGAAACAGGATTTCTAAGGAGTTGCTTTAAGACTTTTACACAGAGCTTTCTGTTGACAAAATGCATTGCATGCGCAGAGTGCACCCTCTATAATGTAGGCCCTGGGTTGTCCGGTATGGTGTGCTCACCACAGGTAAGAAGAGATCCAGCTTCACCATCCATACCTCCTACATAAGTAACCCCCGAACTTTTTCCTAGGCCCATGCCTAAGGCTCCCTTTCCTCCTTCCCTCGTCTTCTCTTGGCTCATTCTAGGGGTGTTACTGGTACTAACTGTGCATACACCTCTGCATTCACCCTCCTCGAGAATGGTGTCACTTTCAATCCACAGATAACAAATGCAGCAATGCAGGCAGCCAGGGAACTGGAGGCAGAGGACAAAAGACACATTGCTACTCTCTTACCTGATCTCTCAGGTCAGCAGAAAATACCTTCTTGGGAGCAAAGCAAGATCACCAACCAGTCGGGAGGGAGGGTGCAGTTTCTGTGGCAGCTGAAGAAACTTCAGAGTGATGAACAAACTTGACATTTCCTACTGAAGCCATGTCCACACTCATCTGTATCCACATTTGCTTTTCCAAGTTGTGAATCGAAGAGTTTGGTGTAAGCATTGCATGTCCCAGTAATTAAATCCATCTCAGCCTCCTCATTAAGGCCAGTGAAGTCTGTGATAACTGGTATTTGACTGTAGACCAGTGTTTCAAAATGCATTGTAATTTGTCCTTCTGTGAATCCAGGCAGCGATTGACTACAAGTAGAAACTCTATGTCAATAACCCCATGTTTTCAACAGTAACCAATGCCTCACCTGCTAAGGGCCAAGAGTGCACAGTAAGATGGGCTTGGCTGCCAGACACCAGAGCTACTACACAATTCACTGAATGAAGATGCGAATTCTAAAGCCACAGGCACTGCTCCTGGCCTGGATCTGTGCACATATCTAAAGTCACATGTTGGGCCTTGGAAATTTTAAAATTCCCTAAAGGAAATTCTCCACAGAAATCAACCTTTCTCTTATTCTAAGAGTTGTTTTTATTTTCCTTTTTTTTTTTTTTTTTTTTTTGAGGCAGGGTCACATTCTATTGTCCAGGCTGGAGTGCAGTGGCACAATCTTGGCTCACTGTAGCCTCAACCTCCTGGGCTCAAGTGATCCTCCCACCTCAGCCTCCCAAGTAGCTGGGACTACAGGCACATGCCACTACACCCGGCTAATTTTTGTATTTTTTTGTTGAGCTGGATTTCACCATCTTGCCCAGGCTAGTCTTGAACTCCTGAGCTCAAGAGATCCAGCCAACTCGGCTTCTCAAAGTGTTGGGATTATAGGTGTGAACCACTGAGCCTGGTCTAAGAATTGTTAACAATTGCTTCCTCAATTAAATGTGCAAACTGTTTTTCTATTGATTTATAATACAAACCATTATTTTAATATGGGACTTTATTATTTTTACTCAATACTTTGAATGTAGTACATAATACGTTCACATTGTCTAAAAATTAAAAAAAAAGACGTATACAAACTTTCTTTCCTATTTTGCTTTCCCAACTCTTCCTTACCACCATGGCTAACTGTGTTTTTTAGTTCCTTGTATTGTTGCAGAGAGTTTTAATGTGTAGAAAAGTAAATACAAATACATATGCACATAAACACATAATCTTTAAGAACAAATGAGGTAGAATTCATTCATTCACTCATTCATTAGTCAACAAAAGGTGGCATCATCATGTGGCTAAGAGTATGGACTTTAAAGTCAAGTAGACCCAGGTTTGGAGTCTGGCCCTATCCCTTACTAGTTGTACAACCTCAGTCAAGCTACGAAGCCTGTCTGCGGCTTCTTTTACTCAACAGCAAAATGAGGGTAAGAATATCTACTTACAGGTACGTGATGGTAGAATGCAAGCAAAAATTTGAAGCACTAATCACAGTGACTACCACATAATTGGCCTCGGAATGTTACTAATTATAGTCACTAAATATTTACAGGTGCCTATTATATACTATGTACTTCAAACATGTAAGTCACAGTTTCTGACCTTAAGGAGCTTGCAAAAATAACAAGGAAGACGTATGTCATTTCAAAATTTTTAAAAAATTCTTAGAAAAGCACAGTTAAGAAAACAAAAAGGCAAGCCATAGAGTTGTAGAAAATGTTTGCAAAATATCTGACAAAGGACTTGTAACCAGATTTGTAGTAAACCCTTATAACTTACTAAGACAAACAACACAATTGAAAAGAAGGCAAAACACTTAAACAGGTATTTCACCAAGGAAAGATATAGTAATAGTTAATAGACACTGTGAAAAGAAGCTCAACACAATTAGTCAGTAGGGAAATGCAAATTCAGACCAAACAAAACACAACTACACACCCCCTAGTATGGCTAAAATTAAAAAGACTGACCAATATTAAGTGTTAGGGTGTAGAGCAACTGGAACTCTCAGATGTTGCTGATGAAATATAGTCTGGCATTTTCTTATGCTCCAGCAATCCCACTGCTGGGTATTTACTGAAGAAAAATGAAAACATAAGTTTATACAAAGACTTGTATGCAAATGTTCATAGTAACACTGTTAATAGAAGCAAAAGAGAAACAATGCAAATGTCCATTGATTGGAAATTCAATATATTGTAATAAATTTTTATAAAAGGAATACACCGCTGATACAGACAACAACTTCGATGATTCTGAGAAATGTTATGCTAATTGAAAAAAACCATATAAAAAGACTACCTACTGTAATTGATTTCACCTATATAAAATTTCAGAAAGGACAAAACTATAGCAACAAAAAGAAAATCAGTGCTTGTCTGTGGCCAGAATTTAGACAGAGTTGACTGCAAAGGGGCATCAGGAAAGTTTTTGAGATGATGAAAATGTCCTACATCTTGATTGTGGTGTTGATGATATGACTGTATGATATAACAGATATAATCAAGTTAGGAAGAAGTCATATTAGATTAGGGAGTGTCCTAAATCCATTGACTGATGTCCTCATAAGGAGAAAATGATTTGAAACAGAGAAAACACACTCAGAGGGGAATATGGCCATGTAGAGACAGAGGCAGAGATTGAAATGATGCAGTTAGCTACATTGCCACCAACCACAAAAGCTAGAAGAGACAAGGAAGAATTTGTCCTTAGAGCCTTTGGAGGGAGTACGGTCCTACCAATACTTTGATATTAGGCTTTTAGCCTCCAGAACCGTAAGACAATAACTTTCTGTTGTTTTAAGCCACTTGGTTTATGATAATTTGTTATAGCAGCCCTAGTACACTAATACAGTAGTTGTACTGAATTATATTCTCAGTAGCATTGTATGAATATTTCTTTTCATTTGTAACTCATCAATAATTGGTATTATCAAACTTTTTACTTTTTGTAATTAAGACCATACACAATTGGTCAGGAATAAATTATTAGACCAATGGAAAAGAGGACTCAAAAATCGACTGTACGTTTATGAACATTTGACTTATTATATGAATGTACTTCATAGCAAAGGGAAAAGTAGATGGACTTTTCACTAAATATTGCTGAAACAATTATATATCCTTATGGGAAAAATGTAATTGGACCTCAATCTTACTCTACGCTCAAAAATCAATTCCACATGAATTAAAAACTTAAGCAAGAAAGGCAAAACTATAAATCTTTGAAAAAAGAAGAAAATAATATCTTCGTATCTTAGGGTAAGCAAGAAAAAGGTTAACAAATTGTAGTACTTTAAAATTGTTTCAGTCTTCTGCTTCCAACCAAGATGGTATAATATAGTGCCAGATTTACCCTCTCCCCCAAACCAACTAAAAACTAGGCAAATATATGAAACAATAGTTATCAGACATCGGGCTGCACCGAAGAGTGATCCATGAGAGACAGGAAAAACAGAATGAGGGCAGCATTACTGTTATAGACTGAATTGTATTCCTCTATAGTTAGTATGTTGAAGCCTTAGTCCCCAGTACCTCAGAATGTGATGGTATTTGGAGACAGGGCCTTTAAAAAGATGATTAAGTTAAAATGAGGCCACTAAGGTGGGCCCTAGTCTGGCCTGGCCGATGTCCTTATAAGAAGAGAAATCTGGACAAATAAGGAGATTCCAGGGGTGCACACCCACATATAGATAAATGATCATGTCAGGACACAGTAAGAAGGTGGCCATCTACAAGCCAAGAAGGGAGACCTTAGCAGAAACAAAACCTTACATCTTAATCTTGGGCATCTAGCCTTCAGAACTGTGAGAAAATACATTTCTGTTGTTAAAGCTGTGGTTTTAATACCCAATCTGTGGGTATCTTGTTATGGCCACCCCAGCAAATTAATACACCTGTGATTGCTCCAGCTTACTTTCTGGAGACAGTTTGCAGGCCACAGTGCACGGAAGGAGAAATCCAGATGCAACCCGGTGGTCTTTCTGAGCTGAGGAGGTGGAGCTGGGAGTCTCAGAAGATCAAAATGGCTTGACTTCATAGAACAGAGTACTGGAGAGGACAGAGCTATACAGAGAGAGAGAATTTCAGATATCTGTAGCTAAGTCTTCAACTATATACTGATCAGCATATACATGTAACTTAATGGGTGAGGTTGGAGAAAGAGCCATCCAAAAGTATCAGAGGAAACAGGACTTGGATCTCAAATAGGGCTGGAAGTAGTTTGTATTTTTATCAGTCAGATTACAAAACCCCATAATGAATGTAGCAACAGGTAGAGTTCTCAGAAGGGCATCGCCTATAGTTGGAAAAAATCAACTCTAGACTAATGGCTGCTTTGATCTCATATAACAAAACTTAAAAGGACGTCAAGAGAAGGTCAAGCTGTTTCTATAAATTACCTGACTTTTGGAACAAAGCTTGAGATTTTTTATAGATATACAAAAATCTAGCCTCTAACAAGGTAAAATTCACAACGTCTGGCAAATAAGGCAATGAAAAAATAAGACAATTTTCTTCTTATTTTGCATCCAAAATAAGGAGAAAAAAAACCTAGTCAGTAGAGACGGATCCATAAATTATACAAGTGGTAAATTAAGTGTGTAAATAGGGACATTAAAATAGTTATAACGATATTCCACATGTTTAAGAAGATAGAAAATGGCTTTTTCAATTCAATAAGTGAAAAAAAAGTAGAGGAAAGATTGAGCATATTGTATGATGACATTAAAGACATAAAAAAGATCCAAACATAACTTCAACAGATGAAAAATACGATGTCTAGGATATATAATAATGGATAGGACTAAAATCAGATCAAATACTGCAGAAAAAAGATTAGTGAACTTGAAGACATAGGAATCAAAACTATTCAAAATGTGACAAAGAGAGAAAGACTGAAAAAAGATAAAGAGAGCATTATTAAACTGTGGGATAGCATTAAGTAGCCTAATACTGTGGTTTGGCTTTGAGTCCCCAACCAGATCTAATCTTGAATTGTAATACCCATATGTCAAGGGAGAGACCTAGTGGGAGGTGATTGGATCATGGGGGTGGTTTTCCCCATGCTGTTCTTGTGACACTGAGTGAATTCTCACGAGATCTTATGGTTTCATAAATGGTAGTTATTCCTGAGCTCTCACAAGCTCTCTCTTTCCTGCCACCATGTGAAGGTGTCTTTGCTTCCCCTTCACATTCTCCCACAATTGTAAGTTTCCTGAGGCCTCCGCAGCCATGCAGAACAGTGAAAAGAATCTCTTTTCTTTACAAATTACCCAGTCTCAGGCAGTTCTTTACAGCAGTGTGAAAATGAACTAATACAGCTAATAAACCTGTAATAATAGCTTCTGAAGGAGGAGCGTGAGGGTAGAAAAAATAATGAAGGAAATATAATAACAACTGAAAAAATTTAAAACGTGATGAAAACTATGGGCCTACAGATTCAGGAACCTCAAAGAATCCCTAGCACAAGAAACCTGAAGAAAATATTACAAGAAATATAATGATCAAATTGCTTGAAACCAGTGAGAAAGATAAAAATCTTTTTTTTTTTTTTTTTTTTTTTTTTTTTG